>NC_143538.1:399031-424279 GCF_031878675.1 Megascapheus bottae | reverse complement strand
TATCTCGTTTGCACGTATGAGAGCAAACGTGTGTCCTCTCCTTGTCTCTCTGGGCCTGACTTACTTAGCACAGTTTTTTTTCCAGTCCTTTCTATTTCTTGGCACATGGTGCAATATCATTCGTCCTAACGGGTGGGCAAAAATTCTCTTGTGTCTATCTGCCAAATTTTCTTCATCAGCTTCATCTGTGGAAGGGAGACTGGGCGGGTTCCATACCGTCACCCTGGAGAATCATTCAGGGTTTCTGGGTGGAGTTGTGTTGGCTCAGGAGCTGTGTCTGGGGCTTCTTCCCCAGCGACACTCATGGCACCTGGTGTGCTTCCCTTTTCTCTGCAAACCCTTGCCTCAGTTTCCCCCTCACCCAGTAGGCCTCAGGCTCTGACTTTTACGAGACCGCTGCAAGTGGAAAGAAAGACAAAATAAATGTAAGAAATAAAGGTCAGGGGCAGCTTACAAAATCCAGGACTCAAAATTGTCATCCAAGCTACTTCAGGAGGCAGAGATCTGAAGATCGTTGTTCACAGCCAGCCCAGACTCTTATCTCCACTTAACTACCACAAAGTTGAGGCTCCGCTTCCAGGTGTTGTTGTTTTTTTTCCCCCCCGCCTCTGGTTCATTGGAAATAAGAGTCTTGTGGAATTTCCTGCCTGGGCTTTGAATCTTCATCCTCTCATCTCAACTTCCTGGAGTCGCTAGGATGACAAGTGTGAGTTATCCATGCCTCCTTTGATTGTGAATTTTCCCATTTTAAGAGCATTGACTTTAAGACTCAGTATTTAAAAATAAAAAAAAAATGAAATGCCATGCTGGGCGCTGGTGGCTCAGGGCCTGTTGTTGTCCTTAACTACTCAGGAGGCTCATGATCTAATTTATGTTAGATTTTTCTGGAATTATCTAGACTCTTGTGGAACTATTTCAATATTAGATATTTTTCTTAATGCGATATATATATAGATAGATATGAATTTTACTCATCCATCAGGAAGAATGACATATCATTTGCAGGGAAATGGATGAACCTAGAAAAAAATTCTGTTCAGTGAAAAAAGTCAGACTCAGAGAGACGAATGGGGCACCTTTTTCCTCCTATGTGGAAGCTAGATGGAAATGATAAATACATATATATAAGGGGCTATGCATATAAACCAAAACCATTCACTGAACTACAGCACACACAGGAGAGGACTCTGTAGTAAAAAGTCTTTGAACAACTAACTTAGAGTTTAATAAAATGAATGCCAGGATACAGGCCCGGTGGAAGGGGGATGGGGGGGAGGGCAGACAAATGGAGAGAGGGAGGGTGGACAAATGCATATATGATATTTAGCATCCGTAGGTGAAAATGTAAGAAGTGACATCGATCAATCAAACTAACTTGTTGAATTAAAACCCCTTTGTAAAGCCACTTACAAAAAACACTTTCTCTTTTTATATTTAAGGCTTTTAAGCAAATGCTGACTTGGTTTTTCCTCTTGGTCCTGGGGCTTGAACTCTGGGCCTGGGCGCTGCCCCTGAGCTCTTTTGCTCCAAGCTAGCACTTGACCACGCTGAGCCCCAGCATCGCTTCCTGGGAGATGAGAGTCGCATGGACTTTCCTGCCTAGGCTGGCTTGAACCAGAATCTCAGGTCTCAGCCTCGTGAGTAGCTAGGATGACAGGCGTGGCCCCCCCACCCTGTAGATGTTGACTTTGTTGGAGGAATTTGGGTCCCATTCTGTGTGTCACCTCCCTATTTGACTTATGCCTGGCCCCTCCTCCCGTCAGCCTAGTAAGTGGTTTCTAAACAAACCACCAGATTAGCCTGTGCACTTTAGAGGGGGACAAGTCTGCCTAGGCCCCCCAAAACTCAGAGATCTTCAGAGAATTGTCTAGGTGACCTCCAGCTCGGCGGGGACACAGTGGGGTGAACCAAACCCGTGTCAAAGAAACTTAGCTTTCCTCCACGTCAGTTCACTCTGCAGTCTCTCCACAGGTCAGGCCCTGCAGCTACTTCTTCAACTTTATAACCTTTCAAAAGCAGGCTCCGAGTCTCTTTCCTTGGTCTCGCTTGGCTTCTTTGCTCTCCAAAGGTTGAGCCCTGCAATCCTGCAGGTGGATGAGCAGAGCCTGGGGCGTGTACCAGTGGAAGATGCCAAAATAAACTCTGGGCATCTCCACTGAGCGCATTCCTGAGCTCATTAGACATGAGTCAAGCCGGATGAAGACCCGGGAGGAGACAGCTGGCTGCTCTTTTCCCTCCCCACTGCACACAGGTGGAATCAGACAATAGCAGATTGCTTGCAGCTGGCTTGTGCCCACCCTGGCCTGATTCTTGGGGGAATGGACGGAGGGTGTGGGGGACACTGGTTTGGGCTGGTTGAGGTCACTCTTGGCATTGCCCAGAGGGTACTGAGGGGTGGTAGTGGAAGCATTCAGTTGGCAGGAAAGGATTATGTGAGATCCATAGCGAATGTGACAAATCATCCAGCCGAGAGCCGGCTAGGGCAAGCTTTTGTGCTTCGAGGCAAGTCAGTCCAGGCCAAAAGAGTTATCAGGAAGGGAGGGGAGCAGGCGTGGCTGGGAAATCTCCACCATGGTTTTCAAGCCTATGGGAGTGTGGTTGTCCTTGTGTGTGTGTGTGTGTGTGTGTGGTTTTAGTGATTCACACGAGTGACAACGTCTTTGGGAGACATTCCCGTGGTACATTTGCTTCTTGCTGGCTTGTGTGTGTGTGGTGGGGCGGGGGTATGGTGAGAAGATGCCGACACTCATGTGTGGGTCCTGATTCTGAGGAGCTCTGAGACTTCCAAGACAAGGGCCTTCGTCTCAGTCTGTTCATCATCCTCATCCTCATCCCGGAAGAAGGCAAAGGGAAACCCCTGCAGTAGAACAGATCTTTGTGAACAATGCATGGTGCTGGGTGTGGCAGCCCAAGCCTGTCCTCCAGGTACTTGGGAAGAGCAGCTAGGACAGATATCAGTCCCTGCCGACCCGGAGAGAGGCAGCAGGAGATTCTAGCTGGGTGGAAGACACACACGCAAGGCGGAACAACAAGGAAAAAATTATCTTTTAGGGCCAAAAGGCAAGAGAAGGGGTGACATCGTTCACAAGGGAATGCATTCTTTGCCTGCTGTAGCCCCTCTGTGCACCAACTTCACGGTAAGACCGTGTTACAGCAGGATATATATATATATACACACAGCAGTCACATTGGGAGAGCATCTTCGGCAGGGCGCTCGCTGGAGGCTCAGGAGGCTGAGACCTGAGGACCGTGGTTCGAGGCCAGCGCGTTCACGCCGCAGTGCGCACGCGCGCGCACTCACGAGCACGCACGCGCACACGCTCCACTCTGGGCCCAGCTCCACTTCCGGCTTTCAGGTGGTTCACTGGAGATCACAGCCTCACGGACTTTCCTGCCCGGGCTGCCTTTGAACCCCGATCGTCGGGTCGTGGCCTCGGGAGTGGCTGAGCAGCCTGACCTGGGGCTCCTGGGACTCCCGGGGCTGCAGGGCACCGGACGAGGCCGGAGCCCACCCACGTGCCCCGCTGGCCCCGCCCGCTCCACCCCACCGTCCCGCCCGCCACAGCCAGCCAGGGATTGGCTGACCTGGGGCACCGCCCCTCTGACCGACCAATCCTGATTGGAGGAGCTTGGGAGCAGCTTTGCTGTGATTGGCCGTGGCCTGGGGCCAGCCGCTCGGAGTGACCAATCCCGATTGGAGGAGGAGACTAGCTGCTGAGATTTATGAATGGTGGGTGGGCGTGGACTCAGCAGCGGACCGGGAGGAGCAGGGCCCGGGCAGCCTGCAGCCTCGGCCCTGCGGGGGCCACTCACTCCTGCTTACTTATTAACTATTAGATCTTTTAATAATTGTTAATTTATTTATTTATTTTTGCAATGCAGATAACCCACTACTTTCTACAACTAGCCAGGACTCGATCTCCGTGCACAGAAGCCACAAGTGCCTGTGTAGGTATCAGAGGGAGGACGGAGGAGGGATGGAGCCCTGCAGAGGGGCTGAGGGAGGGCTGGGGGGGGTGAGGCCGGGTTACACACACGGTGTGGGGAGGGCAGCTGGAGAGCAGATGCGAGCCTCCATTACTTCTGCAGATGTCGAAATGTCAGTCTGTCCACCTGCCAGCCTCCTTCCCTTATCACTTTTCCAGCCCAGCTTTGTGACTGTCCGTGCTGGACGGAAAACTGATAAGGATAGGCGACTGGCACTCCCTTCTGAGGACGACCCGGGGTCACCAGGTCACCAGCCTCCCTTCTTCTTGGGGGAGAAGAGCTTGAGTTTCTGCTCAGGATGTCTGAGGCAGCCAGCAGGCAGCTCTGGGCAGGGGGCCAGGCCTGGGCTGGCCCTTCCCTTCCCTTCCCTTACTCAAAACCTGTTCTGTGCTCTGGGTTTGGGATTCTGCCCCCCTCCCCAGGAGGGCAGCCATTGATGGTACAGAGGGGGGCACAGCCACCCCCCCCTCCGCCAGCTTCCCTGTATAGACGGGAAGGTTGGTAAAGGAGTCCAGAGTTTGGAATAGTAGAGACTCTTACTTAAAGGGGAGAACGGGCTCTGGTGGCTTATACCTAGAATCCTGCTACTCTGAGACTGAGATTTGAGGATTGCAGTTCGAAGCCAGCCCGGGCAGGAAAGCCTGTGAGACTCTTGTTCCCAAATAAGCATGCATGCATGCGTGTGCGCGTGCACACACACCAGAAGTGGAGGTGTGAATCAAGTGGTAGACTGCTAGCCTTGAGTGAAAAAGCTCAGGGACAGAGCCCAGCTATGGGCTCAAGCCTCAGGAGAGGGGGGGGAGTGAGGGAGAGAGAGGGGGGGGCAGGAAGGGAGGAAGGGAGAGAGACAAAGGAAGAAAGAGAAAGAAAGAGAATGAAAGAAAGAAGAAGAAAAGGAGAAAGGAAAGAAGGAAAGAAGAAAAGGAGATTTCTATTGGATTGGGTGAAGATTCCATCTCAGACATTTTCTGCAGTACAATGACTCATGTGTCGGTTTCAACTAAGGGAATTGTATGTTAAGGGAGATTTTCACGGAATTAACTAAATACAGTCTCTGTTATGTTAAAGATGATTGCTATATAACTGATTCCTATGAGGCTGTTATAACTCATCATTATTTACATCAAATCACATTCGGTACATATTTTTTCTTGTAGTATCATAGGGCCGTAAGTAAATGACAGGTACTCAAGTACCTGAGTAGCTGAGTGCAAAGACCTGAAGCTGGGATGGTGGGGGAGCCGGGAATTTCCTTCTCTAGAAATGTTTCATTTCCTGGAATGGGAACACAGACCAGCCAGCACCTCTGTGGAAAAGGAAACTTAAAAGAAAAATACAACCACATATTTGATTTTCCTCAAAGGCAAAACTCCATTAAAACTGTCGTTCTATGTTTTTTTCCTCTAGAGATACAAACATCCTTTATGTCCCAGGCTAGCCTCGAACTCATCCTCCTCCTGCCTCCATTTCCTAAGTCCCGGGATTACAATGTGATCCACCATGTTCAGCAAAACAGCCCTCCCTCCCTCCCTTCCATGAGATGCTGGGACTTGAATTCAGGGCCTCATGCTAGCGAAGCAGGCACTCTACCACTTGAACCATACCCCCTAACCCTTTCATGTTTTAGCTGTTATTCAGATCGGCTCTCATCCTGTGCTTGGTCCAGTTTGGGATGAGGGCCTCCTATTTGGCTTCCTTGGCTGTGCTGAGTGTGGTAATATTAGCTGAGCAGCTGGGGACAGCGTGCCAGGCTTCTAATCTGGCTGAATATTCTCAATTCCTGGCCAGAGCTCAGGTAAGTCTATAACTTTCATCATGCTTGAGTTTTGTGTGTGTGTGTGTGTGTGTGTGTGTGTGTGCACGCTTGTGGGCAACAGTGCCAGGACTTCAACTCAGGGCCTTGCACTCTCGTTTGACTTTTTTTTTTTTTTTTAAACTCAAGACTGGTGCTCTACCATTTGAACCACGCCCCCACTTCTGACTTCTTGTGGCTCATAAGAGCGACTCAGACGTTTTTCTCCCTGGGCTGGCCTCACACCTCGACCCTCAGCTCTCGGCCTCCTGAGTTGCTAGGATGCCCGTTGGGAGCCATCAGTGCCCAGGCTGACTCAGTTTACTTTTCTGGGAGCTTCGGGGTGGTGAGGGTGGGGTCCTGCCTGCCTTGGGAGGTGATGGAAACTTCCTGGGACGGCTGTCACAGGGCTGGAGTCACCCCTGGGGACACGGCCTCTGCTGACTCAGCTTGGAGAGTGCTGTGGGAAAGGTGGCAGGAACCTCCCCGGGGATTTGGCTTTATTTCTGCATGGTCTGTGATGAGGTGTGCAAATGGGGTGCTGCGGTCCCCCCACCTTCCCAGGAAGACCCTGTTAACCACCCCCCCCCAACCACACCACATAGTTACCCTCCTGCAAATGTCTGTGTTTGTGTCTCTTCTTAACTCTGTCTTTGCACAGTGTGGGTTTCCATTTTGGGGGGGCGAAGGGAGGAGGAGGAAGGGAAGTAGGGCCTGGAGAACACGTGTGCAAAGCTAAGAATCAACCTGAGCCGGGCACTGGTGGCACACGCCTGCCATCCCAGCTATGCAAGAGGCTGAGGGCTGAGGATCCCAGTTCAAGGCCAGCCCCGGCCCTGAGTTCAAGTCCCAGGACCAATGAAGTAAAGTGGGGGAGGAAGGGAAGGGAGGGGGGAGGGGAGGGGAGGGGAAGGGAAGGGAAGGGATTCCTCCTTCTGGGCCTGGCACTGCCATTATAACTCGCAGTGTAACTCTGACACATTGGCGATCCATCTGTGGAAGGCATAATGGAACCCTCTTTCCTGGGGTTCCTTCTCCCAGTTGCTTCTTCCGCACAGTACCCAGAGGTTGTCAGAGCTGTGAAAGCTTGGTAGCTTCCCTCATCCCTGGGTTCGAAGCCCCTGGTGTGGCACCCAGCGGCGGGGCCAGGGAAGGCTTCTGATCAACGTCTGCCCGTTGAAAGCCCTCACGCACAGGCGTGCCACCCCTCCCTGTTCCTCTAGGTGAGTAACAACACAGCTCTTTGGAATACCCCCCCCCAAAAAAAAAATCCCCCCAACACAGGCGGGAAGATTCTGGGTGGTGATTGAGGATATCCAGTTCACACTGGTGTGGCGTGCAACCTCCATCCCACCCCAGGGCAATGTGTTTCACATGCCTGCCTTGTACTCTGCTCAGCACCCTGGGTGCTTTCTGCTGGGTGGGGGGAGAGGGGTCCCCCAGGGCAGGGTCAACGGGTGGAGAGCCTGTGAGATTTTCTGTCTACAGAGGTGCAGCCAGCGTGAGGACCCCAGGGCGGCTCCTGTCTGCAGCGCAGTGACTCATGAAAGGGAGGCTTAGGGCTGGCCCGCAGGCCTCAGGCAATGGATTTTGTTGTGCGTGCAAAAAATAAAATCAAAATAAAGAATTCCAGAGTATTAAGTGAAGGCAGGTTTGGGCTGGAGGCCAGAATGCTGGCCTGGGTTCGATGGAAGAAGAGGAAGCGGTCACATTCTTGGAGCCAAGCATGCAGCCTTGTTATTAAACCCCTACAGAAAGAATGTCTTCATCTTTATGGATAAAGGAAGAGGCAAATCCTTATATAAAAAGAAAAGAAGAGAAAGAAAAATAAACGAGGAGGGTCAACTATGTGCACATGAACTTTTGGGGTTCAGGTCTGGGGCTATAGATTCCCTGGGAATGCTGTCATTAGTGAGATTTGTGCTCAGGGGAGACCATGCTTTCTCATGTGCAGAGTGCTTGCACACTCGTGAGTGTGTACGCACAAACCCACAGGTACATGTACGTTCACTTGGTTCTAGTTTTTCTGAGACTGGGACTTGAACCCTAGGGCCTGACGCCTCTCATCCCTCGGCTATAGCCCCGGCCTTGAACCCCTGTTGTAGCTTTCACCCTTGCAGAGACGAGCAAATCCATACTCTCAGAGGCCTCTGTCTCCGGCCTGGGTCACTGCCATGAAGATAAAGCCATATCTCCTGAGAATCAGCCTTCTGGCCCATTTCATACAAAGAATGGGGGGGGGTGACTTAGGGGGGGTGTCAGGCTGCTGTGTTCACAGCTGATTGGCTGGAGAGGAGTTCGCCCCGCCCTCTAGAAGCCCCTTTGCCTACTGGGAGAGACAGGTGGATGGATGGGTGAATGCACCATGGGGGGGGTGGACGCCCCTCCTGGAAGGCTCATAGTCAGGGGGCTCGATGTTGGGTGAAACTTCTCTTTTTTTCTTTAATGTTTTTATATTCTCTTTGCATTTCATTTTTCTTACTTCTTTTCTGTGTATGTGGTACTGAGGAATCGAACCCAGGGCTTCATACAGGCTAGGCAAACACTCCATCACGAAGCCACATTCCCAGGCCCAACTTTTCTTTTTTTTTTCTTTCTTTTTTTTTAGTTTTAATTGCTATCACAAAGATAATGGACAGAGGGGTCACAGTTACATAGTAAACCATGTAATGAGGGTCTGGAGTGTGGCCTAGTGGTAGAGTGCTCGCCTAGCATGCATGAAACCCTGGGTTCGATTCCTCAGTACCACATACTTAGAAAAAGCCAGAAGTGGTGCTGTGGCTCGAGCGGTAGAGCTTTAGTCTTGAGAAAAACTCAAGGAGAGTGGCCAGGCACTGAGTTCAAGACCCAGGACCAGCCCCCCCAAAATCAATCAATTAATCAGGTAATGAGCACATTGATTTTGAGAGATGGCCAATCCTTCCCTCACTCTCTTCCATTTGCCCCTCGGGTCTCCACCCACAGCTGTATAATTCCCCTGGCTGCATTCATTCACTTCTGTCCCGCCATGTCTGGGCCTCCTCTGCCATCACCCCAAACAGACAAACAAACAGGACAAAAAGAGAAAAAAAGAAAAACGGGGGGACGGGGAAAGAAAAAGAAAATCTGCTGTTTCCATTTCCTGGAGTTCATTTTGATAAATATTATTTTGCATGATCAGATTGGCTAAACTTCTTTATCATCATCTTGAAAGTTAATGTTTTGTTTTGTTTTTTTGCCAGTCCTGGGGCTTGAACTCAGGGCCTGGGCACTGTCCTTGGACTTTCTTAAGGCTAGCGCTCTACCACTTGAGCCTCAGCACCACTTCTGGCTTTTTCTATGCATGTGGTACCGAGGAATTGAACCCGGGTCTTGTGCATGCTAGGCAAGCACTCTACCACTGGGCCACTCTCCTGGCCCTGCAGAAAACTTTTGAACTTCAATGACATATAATAACCCTCAGACACCTTTCTTGTAAGCCAATATTTCCCATTTGGTCTTAAAATGGAGAATAAGAGAATTATAGAAAGACTTGTCCCTGTACTCCAAACTTCACAAACTTGAGGAATCTCAGACCACATTTTTACAAAATGTGTCTAATTGTAAGAGAAGTATTAAAATGTCAAGTTCCATGTTAGGCCACGGTACGCATTTTAACCTAGACTGACATCAGTTGCATTACACCTAGAGATTAACTTTTTTTTTTTCTGACAATGAAAAGAAATCTTTAATAGTGGGGAATATTGAAATTAGAAAACCCCTAAATCCTCAAAAAATTTATATTATGCTAAGCCAAATAACTTGACTACAGCGCCAGATTACCTTGAACAAGTTTACACAGACACATTCACACACACACACACACACACTTGCCAGCAAGGCACACTAGAAGAAGCGGGTGGAGGAGTAATGGCTTGGTGGAAGAGTTAAGAGTCAGGTGAGGCCAAACCCTTAACCAACCACGTGACCAAGATGGCAGACAACATCAGGATGCTATGAGCGGGAGTTTCACAAAGTAAGCAAGCAAGCAAATGAACAGATGAGAGGGAGAGAGAGGGAATTATGGCAAGGGGACATGTGGGGAGGGCAGACTGCCTGGAGATTCAACTCCTACAAAACAAGTAAAGATAGTAGAGATAGCTGGAAGGCTTACAAGACAGGAGAGGTAAAGAAAACAGGTCTGAAGTACAGAACTTCTGGCCATTTACCGTTGCGACAGCAGAAACTGTCCAAATGTCTGAGAGTGTTGTAATGGAAAGTTCCATCTTACACGGGGCACGCATGGCTCGTGTCTGTCATCCCAGCTACTCAGGACGCTGAGATCTGAAGATCGAGGTTCGAAGCCAGTCCATTAGGAAAATCCAGGAGACCCTTATCTCCATTGAACCACCAGAAAACTGCAAGTGGCACAGTGGCTCAAGTGGTAGAGCACTCGTCTTGAGTTTAAGAACTTAGGGATAGTGCCCAGGCCCAGAGTTCAAGCCCCATGACTGACCAAAAAAAAAGTTCCATCTTGGAGCCATTGATACTTCTGTAGTTTCCTTAAGGAGAAGTCTAGAGAGGTTGGAGGCTTGGATTGATAGGGAGTCTGGTGAGTGCTGAAGAGGTTACCAGATGGGAAGTCCCAGTTCTCTTTAGAGCAACCCTGGGCTAGGTCATAGGAGCCCCTGCAGAGAAAGAGAGAGAGAGAGAGAGAGAAAGAGAGAGAGAGAGAGAGAGAGAGAGAGAGAGAGAGAGAGAGAGAGAGAGAGAGAGAGAGAGAGAGAGAGAGAACGAGAATGCACAATAGGGGACTCATAGATTAGTACACTTACCAGAAGTGGCGTGGTGTGGGTGCAGGAAACAGCAATGGTCAATTCTCAGAAGTTCAGCGTGGGGTTCCGACAGCAGTTTAGTCCATGAACAAAAGGGGTGATCAGGAAGGGAATTAGCCCCAGAGAAAGAAAGGCTTTGGGAATTGTGCCATTCCTGTGTCAAAGCCCCTCCCGGGTTTCAGCATCATTGCGTTGGGTTTTATTTAGGTAAGGGAGAAGTTTATTTTGAACTGCAGGCCTCTAGCCTTGCACATGGTTGGGCTACAGGCAGCAAGGGGGGTGGGGACCCAAGGCAGGGTAAGGGTTAAGTGGGAGAGGGTGGGGAGGAGGTGTGGATGTGGCCTCAGAGTCTGGGAACCTCCCATGGTCCGAAGTAGGGGTGATCCTCAGAGAAGGGGGAAGTGTGCCAGTTACCTAGGTAACACAGGTGCTGAGCAGAGACTTCCTGCAATGAAAACAAGGGTGGAGGAGGGGGAATTGATGTACAGATTCACACACAGACTCAGGAGGTTCTAACACTATCTATCCATCCATCCATCCATCCATCCATCCATCCATCCATCCATCCATGCATCCTCCATTATCTATCCACCTGCCCATCTGTCCCTGCCTCTGCTGGCTTTGAACTGCAATCTTTCATCCATCTAGTCATCATCTATCCATCCATCTGCTCATCCATCCACTCATCCATTCATCCATCCACCCATCATTCATCTACTCACTCATTTACCCATCCATCTGCCCACCTATCCACCCATCCATCCACCAGTTATCTACTTTCCCACCTACCCATCCTTCCATGGTCCATCCATCTATCCATCCATTCAAGCCACCTATCCATTTCCATCCAGTATCCCTCTATCTGCCCACTTCACCCATCCATTTATCCATCCATCTATCCATCCATCTTTCCACTCATCTACTTATTCACCTACTCACTTGTCCATCCATCCATCCATCCACTTGTCTATCCATTCATTATTCATTCACTTGTGTACTCATCCCCTTGTCCTTCCATCCATCCCCCCATCCACTCATCTACATGTCCCATTATTCATCCAGAGAGAATCTTGGGCTGTGTGAGCTCGGAAGAGGGTCTACCCCACAGACTGGACCATAAGTACCATGATGGCTGATCCGTGATCCATTTTTTTCAGACCTCTCCTCATGCAACCCACTGAGTCTGACCACTGGGCCAATTCACTCTTTCTTCACTTCAATTTTGTTTGTGTCAGGAGTGAGGCTTGAACTCATGGCCTCATGCTCTTGCTTGCTTTTTCCTTTGTTCGTTTCTTCTGTTCTAGGCTGGTGCTCTACCACTTGAGCCACACTTCCACTAGAGGGTTTTTCCCCTCTAGTTAATTAGAAATAAGAATCTCTCAGGCTGGTCTGCCAAAGCTGGCTTTGAACCGGAATCTTCAGGTCTCAACCTCCTGAGTAGCTCAAATGACAGGTGTGAACCACCAGCACCCAGCAACCTAATTCAGTCTTAAGGAATGAGCTTAGTGGGTTAATTCAACAGGGGTCCCTGGCTGCAGGAAGCAGGTTGCTGGGGTTTAGTGTTCTGTTCCCCAGGAACTCAGCTGTTGTTAAATGCTCTGCCTCTGGGGGCATCACTTTGGAAATGATGCCTACTTATTTATGTGTTGGTCATGGGACTTGAACTCTGGACTTGGGCACTGTCCCTGAGCAGGATTGGCATTAAAAACAAACAAACCTAAAAACGTTGCAGCCTCGATTACTTAAAAATATTGATGTCACCTTTATTTAAAGCTCTTCACTTTTCCCCAGAGCAAGTGACCAAAGGGTGTGAACGACGTGCCAGGCCAGCCTAGAAGCCGGCTTCCAGCCTGGCAGCAAAGCTCAGTCCTGCTTTCCTTGAACTCAGGGCCTGGGCACTGTTCTTGGACATTTTTTACTCCTGGCTAGTGTTCTACCATTTGAGCCACAGTGCCTGCTTTCTCTGTGTGTGTGGTACCGAGGAATGGAACCCAGGGCTGCATGCATGCTAGGCAAGCACTCTACCACTAGGCCACACTCCCGTCTTGGGCTATCTGTCCAGCAGGTTTTAGAAAAGAAAGAAAGATATAATATGTATACCTATGTAATGTAACATATATAATATAAACGTGTTATAATAGATGAATAATTTTATATTATAATAACATATAAATAATTTTGTATTATATTTAAAGCGGAATTTCACCCATCCATCAGGAAGAATAATATCTCTAAAAACATTATTAATATGATCATTTGAAGGGAAATGGACGAACCTGGAAAAAGGCCGGGTGGCCTGGGAAGGGAAGGGGAGAAGGGTGGAAGGGCCATGTGGATGAAATGCTTTCCAACACAGATGTGTGGAATGGAAGCCCTTTGCACTGCTACTTCAAGACATCGTTTAAAGATAATAAAACAAAATGCAGCCGTAAGCCCCTGTGCTGCTGGCAGCCTGGGGCCAGGCTGGAGCACAGATGGGATGAGGGTCCCGTCCAGTGCACACTCCACGGCCCCCATCCATTCAGACCTTCTCTCCTGGGCCAGGGCTGGCAGCGTCTCCCGTGGAACTCAAGCCCTCTGTCTCCCCATCCAAGAAGAGATGGTCTGGAATGACCCCCGAACCCGACAGCCCCAAAGCCTGCAGGCCCCAGGCTCTGAGCCAGCAACTGCCTCAGTTTCTCTGGCTGTCACTGCAGCCCTGGTGGCTATGCCTGGCCTCTGTCCTGGATTACAGGGGGGCTCCTTTGTTTATCTAGGAAGCACCCCACACCTATCATTTGTTCCCTGCCATTCTTCTACCCAAGTCAGGTGCCTTCTAGGATCAGATTTTGAGGATCACCCCCCCCCATCCTGATCCAAGATGGCCACTTGAGTGGGGTGGGGGGAGGGGAAGGCTTCAATAGATACAGCCTTCTGAGCTGGGGCGGGAAGGGGGAAGCACCTGTCTGACCTCTGCTCATGTCAGTGTGGTGATAATGGGGTGTGGGGTTTGTTTTTTCTTGTTTTGTTTTGCCTCTGGGCTGGGTTCAACATGTTGCTTTGCTAACCACTCTTTTGCTGGGAATGGTAAGAGAGTTGAGGGAGAAAAACCAAATAAATAGCTCAGTGAGTGTGTGTGTGTGTATGGAATTCAGGACCTGGGCACTGTCCCTGAGCCTCTGTACACAAGGCTGGTGCTTTACCACTTGAACCACAGCTCCATTTCCTGTTTGCTGATGATTAACTGGAGATAAGAGTCTCATGAACTTTCCTGCCCCGGCTGGCTTTGAACCCGGATCCTCAGATCTCAGCCTCCCCAGTCGTTGGGATGACAGGCGTGAGCCTGATGTGTGTATTTTATTGCTGTCTGCCTGAAACAGCCTTTCAGCCCAGAAGGAAGTAGGATAAGGAGGTGACATCACAGGACCAGCAACCGGAAGTGTGTCTCATCCAGGTCAGTGCAAGCAAACCTGTTCTTCAGTGGACAAGCAAAGGAAGCAAGGGAGGGGTCAGGCAGAGATGAGGCGGGTGGGTGACGCTGTCCTGAGCATCTTGGGCGGGGAGGGAGACAGCTGGTTGTCATGGTTACCGAGGCAGGTGCCTCTCTTTAGTAATTCCCCTGGGGTTGATTGCAGCTTGGTGGGGACAGAGCAGTAACTGTGCAGGAGGCATGGCAAGAATGCTGCAATGGCTCCTTGGGTTTCTCGAGGAACCAAGGCCTGTGTCGGGGCTAAGGGACATTCCCAAAGAGCTTATGGCTGGGGGTTGGGCAGCAGGGGTGGGGGTGGGGGTGTTGGGAGGTGAGGGCAGGGCCTGGAGGATAAGGCCATGGATGGAGGGCGCTTGCGGTGGTATGGGGTTGACGGGGGTAACTGGCAAAGACCTGAGGTTAACCTGACAGGCCATTCCGTGGCAATCTTCTGGAAGGGCCTGGAAGATTTTTCTGTCATGGGTATAGTGCTGGAACCTTGCAAAGCTTGGTGTCACCTTTGAGGGGTAACAGTATTGGCGTCCATTAATTTATGCATTTATTGTGATGAACACAGGACCAGAGCACTCTCCTTGGCTTTCTCAAGGCCAGTGCTTTACCACCAGGCACACTAGGCAGGCCCTGTACCACTAGGCCCTTAAAGATAATTTTTAAACTTGAAATATCAAAGTATAAGTTAGGGGCCGGAAATTTGGACTAGCGGTACAGTGCTTGCCTAGCATGCATGAAGACCCGGGTTCGATTCCTCGGTACCACATACATAGAAAAAGGCCGGAAGTGGTGCTGAGGCTCAAGTGGAAGAGCTCTAGCCTTGAGAAAGTCCAAGGAAAGTGCTCAGGCCCTGAGCTCAAGCCCCAGGACTGGCAAAAATATATCTTCAAGTAGTTTGTACAGAGGGTTGTTTTTTTTTCAACAATTCATCTTGAACGATCCCATCTTTCTCCCCATCTTTCCCAGCCCCATCCCTCCCCTCAAGTGATCTGGTCTCTCTCTGTCTCTCTCTGTCTCTCTGTGTCTCTGTGTCTCTGTCTCTCTCCCTTTCTCTCTCTCTCTCTCTCTCTCTCTCTCTCTCTCTCTCTCTCTCTCTCTCTCTCCATATATATATATATATATATATACCCACACATATATATGTATATATATAAAGTATTATGACTATTTCCCCTCTTTTTCTCTCTCCATTTATCTGCCCTTGCTTCCTTTAATCCCTTCCCCTCCCTGGTAAAGCATATTTTAGCTTTCTGATATTCCCTTTGTTAAACTGCCAGTTAAGTATTCAATAAAAGTTACATCCTGGAAATCCTCCATTTTATATATCATACTTTGGTCAGTTTGTTGGCATGTCTGTGCTTAGGACCCTAAATATGCTTTCATACAGATTTATAATTTAGCTCTAATTCCCACCTCTGAGAGATGTCTTTCTCTGTTTGATTCTGACTTACTTTACTTAGCAGAATTTTTTTCTAGGTCATCCATTTTTCTAGCAAATGACATAATATCATTCTTCCCAATGGATGAGTAAAATTCTATATCTATGTATCTGTTTATTATTCATCTAGATCTATATATACATGTGTGCTATATGATATATACATTGTATATATGTATATATATTTCTCAATCTATTTTTTGGCAGCTTAATGACCAGGGAAGTTACCTAACTTTTTCGGCCACAGTTTCTTTCTGTGTAAAATGAGGACAAGAATAATATTTTCCTCCAGGAGTTTCACGAAGAACTGAATGAGATCATATATTTAAATATCTTAACAGTGGCCCAGTGAGTATTTTTTCTCTCTAGCATTCTTGTTCTTGCAGTTGAGACCAATAGATATTTGTGGCTGCTCTCATCTGCAAGATTTTTCCACATCGAGCTTGCTATGTGGGTCAGAGCTCAGATAGGCATTTTCAGGGTGTGGAGGGGAGCAAAGATTTAGATTAGGGCCGAGAGTTTGGCCTAGTGCTTGCCTAGCATGCACAAAGCCCTGGGTTCGATTCCTTGGTACCACATACATAGAAAAAGCCGAAGTAGCGCTGTGGCTCAAGTAGTAGAGCTCTAGCCTTGAGAAAGCACAAGGACAGTGCCCAGGCCCTGAGTTCAAGCCCTGAGATTGGCAAAAAGAAAAAAAAATGGTTTAGGATAAACTTCTTATTCTGTAAAATCACAAGAACTAAGCCAGGCACCTGTAGCATACACGTGTAACCCTGACGATGCAGGCGGCTGAGGTCTGGGGACTGCAGTTCAAAGCCAGCCTGGGCAAGAAAGTAGTACAGTGTTAGCCTTGAGTAAAAAGGCTAAGGGATAGCACTCAGGCCCTAAGTTCAAGCGCCAGTACTAACACACACACACACATACACACACACACACACACACACACACACACACACACACACACGCACCCCAACAACTACTAAAACAAATCACAGAAACTCAATCAGGTGACAACTATTCCTATGAATACTTTGACTTCCTTTCAGACAGGGCTAAGCGTCCTGTCACTGAGAATGGGCAGAAGTGAAGGTGTGGGGCAAACCCAGAGTGGAGGTGATGGTAAGTCTGTCTGCCTGTCTGTCTGTCTGTCTGCTTGGAGTGACACCGTGTCTGTGTGCCCGTCAAGCTGACGTGGAGCTGACCCACAGCTTGCCAGTTTGGCTCAGGTATTTTTGGAACAGTCCTGTGATACTTTTGCTTCGATGAGTTCAGAGAAAGCTTAGCAATTGTCTTTTCTAACCTCCAGTGTGACCCCAGAGCCACTCAGAGCCACTAATTGCATGCCAAGGGCTTGCTTTCCTACTGAAGCAATGTCAGATTCTAATAATATTCCATTATTCGACATATAATTTCCTGCCTGGACAGTTCTAAGACTCATCACTAACCTTCAAGTACTTTGCCAACAGACTCTGACTGGCATCTCCACTTCTCGAGTCAAGAGACTTTAGCCAGGCGCCAGCGTCACATGCTGTGACCACACCTGTAATCGGGAGGCTGAGATGGGAGGATTGCAGGCTGAGGCCCACCCAGGCAGGAAAGTCTGTAAGACTCCTATCGCCACTGAACCACCAAAGAAAGCTGAAAAGTGGAAGTGTGGCTCAAGTGGTCAAACACTGGCCTTGAGCACAGAAGCTTAGAGACAGGGCCCAGGCCCTGAGTTCAAGCCTCCAGGATTGGCACAAACAAAACCAAAACCCTTCAGTAGTTTATGATCGGAGTCTTAGAACTCAGTGATGGAGGAGGGAGGGGGGGTCCTGTCTCCTCAGCTTGGAGCAAATCTCTCAAGGAGTGTGGGTCCTGAGCCCCAAGCTTGGGGGGCTGTGGATTGGGATTTTGACCTTCTAGTTTGGGGGCTATGACGAGAGCTCTCACTGTGTGCTTGTGTGAGCATGTGTGCTGGCATGGGGTCTTAAACTCAGGGCTCTGTGCTCTCCCTAAGTTTTTGTGCTCAAGGCTGGCCCTCTACAACTTGAGCCACGCCTCCATTTACCATGAGTCTCATTAGATTTCATATTATAGTGGGTGCTTGATAGCATGGGGGTGGGGGGCTGTGCTGATGAGGAAAGGAAGGAATTCCATTCCTGTTGGTTCGTTGGCTAGGATTATGTGGAAATAAGGTGCTGCCATGCAGAGAGAGGTAAAGGAAAAGGTGTTGATCTGAGGATTGATGCTGGCTGTTCAAAGCCAGCGTGGGCAGGAAAATCTGTGAGATTCTGATCTCCCATGACCCACCAGAAAACTGTATATATCCACATCTATTGTATATATATATATATATATATATTGCTATATTTATCTATTATCTGTCTGTCCATCTATCCATTCATCCATCCATCCATTTATTTATCTATTTGTCTGTCCATGTATGTATGTGTGTATCTATCTATCTATCTATCTATCTATCTATCTATCTATCTATCTATCTATCTATCTATCTGATTTTCTTGACAGACTCATGCACTGGGTAGGTACACCACACAAACAGGCCTCACTGGGCCAAAAGGACACTCGACTGGGTAGGACTTTGACAAGTGAACTTGACAACTGAGAGGTCATCAGGTCCCTGGATGTAATCTTGCTTAGGAGATCATCTCATTCCAAGCAACTTGTTCCCTGACAGTAAACTGATATGGCCCAGTGGTGACTGTGGAGATTCTGCCATTTTCCTTCAGATCTCTTTGTTGGGAGAGATTGCTCAAGTATTTGGATTACAATGAAAGCTCTAAGTCCCTGGCTGCAGGGAAGATGGAAGGCTGGGCATTTTCACCTGAGTCCTCCTTGGCTGAGATCTAAAGATAGCAGTTCAAATCCAGCCCGGGTAGGAAAGACTGTGACATTCTTATCTCCAGTGAAACCACCAAAAAGCCAGAAGTAGAACCATGACTCAAGCGGTAGAGCCCTAGCCTTGAGCAAGGAAGAGTAGGGACAGTATCTAGGTCCCGAGTTCAAACCCCAGGACCAGTATGCAAAAACAAGAAGTGGAGATTAGCTGATCTGAGCCCCCTTTCCCCATTTGGGGAAGGTTTTGAGGGAACACCCGAGCTGTAGAGTTGCCTTTTGGCTATATGTATGTATGTGTGTGTACGTACATATGTGTTTATGCCAGTGTTAGATCTTGAACTCAGGGCCTTAGCTTTTTCACACAAGGTTGACACTCTACCATTTGAGCCATAGCTCCATTTCTGGCTTTTTTTTTGCCAGTCCTGGGCCAGAGCTCTACCACTTGAGCCTCAGCACCATTTCCAGCTTTTTTCTATATATGTGGTACCGAGGAATCGAACCCGGGTCTTTGTGCATGCTAGGCAAGCACTCTACCACTAGGCCAAACTCCCGGCCATTTCTGGCTTTTTTTTTTTAAAATTCTGATTAAATGGATATAAGAATCTCACAGATTTTCTTGCACAAGCTGGTTTTGAACCTCGGTCTTCAGAACTCAGCTTCCTGAGTGGCTGTAATCACAGGCCTGAGCCATGGAGTCCATATCCACCTACAGCTTTCTGTCCTTTTCTCTGGGACAACAGCCATTTACCACCCACCTCCGAAAGGTTTCAGCGCTCATCTTAATTTGGAAATAATCACTACAAACTGGATTTCTATTCAGCACCTCCTACAACCACTCTAGGAATGAACAAATATCCAAATATTCATATAAAAATATGTCTCCCTTGAGAGAAGCTTCTTCCTTGTTCCCAATGCTTCTGCTTAATACTGTCTACCCAGAGCTGGCTGTGGGTTTAATTAGACGCCCAGGGAGCCGGCGGCTCACGCCCATCATCCCAGCTACTCAGGAGGCTGAGATCTGAGGATCCTGGTTCAAGGCCAGCCTAGGTAGCAAAGTCTGTGAACTCTGATCTCCAATGAACCACCAAAAACTGGAAGTGACGCTGTGGTTCAAGTGGTAGAGCACCAGCCTTAAGGAAAAGAGATCAGAGGCTCTGAGTTTAAGCCCTAGGAATAGTATGCATGCACGCTTACACACACACACTTAAATCTAAGCATCATAACTATGATCGTAATATCAGACATTACGGCATTGTTTAAAATCCACACCGTAAAAACAAAACAGAGTCCCAGGAAATGTTTAAGGCTAAAAGTATCGAGCACAATCCATTTTAGGCCAGGCGCAGATGATGACATTTATGACTGCGAGTACCTATGGCAATTGAATATTTGATTGTGGCACCTATGGGAATTGAATATTTGATTGTGGCCGTGTGTTTACGTTTTTAAATAGTCATGGGTGTTAGTCACAAAAATGGTGCTGGAAAACAATGGTAAATGATTTAAAAGGTCATAACAAAGCCCCTCTATCTTTTATTTTCATTTGTTGGTAGTGGTCCTGGGACTTGAACTCAGGGCCTGGGTTGCTGTCCCAGGTGGGGATGGGATCAGAAAGGGGACACAGTTTCATGGGGCGTCTCAGCCATTTCTGTGGTTTTGCCTGGCCTGGGGTGGGGACTTAGAAACACAGTCTGTGTCTTTGTATCAAAACTTTGATGGGGTGGAGTGAGCCAATGCCTGTCAGCTGAATTCAGGAGGCTGAGATCTGAGGATCTAAGTTCAAAGCCAGCCTGTGCAAGAAAGTGTGTGAGACTCTTATCTCCAATAAACCACTAGAAAACTGGAAGTGGCTCTGTGGCTCAAGGGGTAGGGCGTTAGCTTGAACTGAAGAGCTCAGGAACAGAGCCCAGGTCCAGAGTTCAAGTCCCACAACCACCACCACCTCCACCAACAACAAATTAAGTGTAAAAGTAAAATAAAAGGTATAAAATAAAAGGAAACAAAAATGTAATCAAATAAACATTTTAAAATAGAATGAAAGGGCCAGGAGTTTGGCCTAGTGGTAGAATGCCAGCCTAGCATGCACAAAGACCTGGGTTCAATTCTTTAGTACCACATACACAGAAAAAGCCAGAAGTGGTGCTGTGGCTCAAGTGGTAGAGCTATATAGTCCTGAGAAAGGCCAAGGGCAGTGCTCAGACCCTGAGTTCAAGCCCTGGGACTGGCAAAGAAAGAAAGAAAGAAAGAAAGAAAGAAAGAAAGAAAGAAAGAAAGAAAGAAAGAAAGAAAGAAGAAAGGAAAGAAAGAAAATAGGCTGAAATAAAAATTAACATTAAAATAGTGAAATGAAATAACATCAAATCAAATGAAAAAATTAGGATAAGCTGAAGACGATGTGCTCAGGGCCAGTGTCTGTCCATCAGTCGGAGGGGTCAGCCACTCAGTCCTGGACTGGCCTGGGAACGTGGAGGGAAGTGAGTTAGAGCAGTTTGCGAGTGTGGCAGTAACTACTCTGCAGGGTCTCTTTGGCCCTCGGGAGCCGAGGAGAGGATCCACTGGTTGGCACTGTAAGAGTTTCATTCCCCCAGACACCATGACCCTGGCGTCTTTGTGAGAAGCCCTGGAGAAGGACCCCAGACAGCAGACACACTGAGTGTCTGGTTCAGGACCTTGACCCAGGCTGTGCCCCAGGGCCTGCACTTTCCTTCTCCGTCTACACATCTGCATCACAGAATTGGACTCATCAAGCGTCAGTCCTGATGAATCACCACCCCGATTGGGCGGCAGCTTCACCCCGGATGTTGTATTGGTTAGTTCTGGACCAGGGGAGAGCCTGGAGGAGGCTGCGCTACTGCTCCTCATCAGTTGTACATGACGCATTCCCATTGGGGAAACTGGGTCACACTGAATCACTGTGCATGAATTCTAAGTTGTGAAGCCAGCCACCTGCAGAGAGTTGAGAAAATTGATCCGGGGGCTCTGGAGAAACTTGCCTCAGTGGCAAGTGGGGGGGGGCATCCCCACAGCAGAACTGCATCTCCACAAACTGGCTAGCTCGTGTCTCCCTAGTGTGGAATGCTTTCATACTTTGAGCTTCTTTGAGGGGGGATGGGGAACCCCAGGAATTGTAGACAAGATTATTTTGAAAGTACAAGGCGCTCACAGAATGCCAAAAGCACCAGCTCACAGCTTCTAACTAGGTTAGCTAAGCAGAGGTGCCCCTGGGAGTCCTTGGGGTGACTGTTTCGACATTTCGGGGGACATTAGTGATCACATCTTTTGCAGGCAGGCAGGGGTTATTTAGGGGAATTTATTTTTTTGCTGAAATATTTCCTGGTACACACACATAAGTATATATACACAGATAGATGTGTGGATGTCTTCAAGATACATATTTCTCTTGAAATGGAAAAGACTAAATTGTTTCTGTAGGAATCTCTAGAAGAAGGTGAGAAGAAAGATAATGATCATAATTTTGATTTTTTTTATGTGTCCATGACTCCTTTCATAAAGTCTCTTTAGAGCTGGGTGCCGGTGGCTCACGCCTGTCATCCTGGCTACTCAGGAAGCTGAGATCTGAGGATCAGAGTTCAAAGCCAGCCTGGGCGGGAATGTCTGTGAGTCTCCTATCTCCAATAAATCACCAAAAAAACTGGACGTGGAGTTGCGGTGCAAGTGGTAGCTGCTAGCTAGGCTGGAGTAAAAGAAATTCAGGAACAGCAGTCAGGACCAGTGCCTACACACGAAAGACTTGTTTTTAGTTAAAGAAAGAAAGAAAAAAGGCCTGGTGCTGGTAACTCACGCCTGTCATCATTCTAGATACTCCGGAGGCTGAAATCTGAGGATCCAGGTTCAAAGCCAGACCAGGAAGACAAATCTATGAGACTCTTACTTCCATTTAGCCAGCAAAACGATGGAAGTAGAGCTATGTCTTGAATGGTAAAGCACCAGGTTTGAGTGAAAAACCTCAAGGACAGTGCCTGAGCTCTGAGGTCAAGTCTCAGTACTGGCTGGCACACACACACACACACACACACACACACACACACACACACACACACACCCCAGAATAACGTGACAGAAGTAGAGTGAAAAACCCATCTCTGGAATAGGAGGAAAATATATAAATAAAGCTTATTTATAGATAAAGTTTCAGTGGCAATTATTGCCAGAAAAGTAGGGGAAAAGATGAAGTCTTCTAAAATGTGTATTGGGGATACAGTTGATTTCAACACTCATCTACGGATTGGAACAAAATCAAATTATGATATTACAAGGGAAATTTCTGTGATCTTTGGTTCTGGAAATTTCTTTTTTTTTCTTTCTTGCATTTTTTTTTAAATTTTGTTTGTTTGTTTGTTTGTTTGTTTTGGTTGGTCATGGGACTTGAACTCTGGTCTGGGCACTGTCCTTGAGCTCTATCAGCTACCACCCTATCCCTTGAGCTACAGCACCACTTCTGGTTTTCTGGTGGTTAATTGGAGATAAGTCTCAGGGTCTTTAGTGCTAAGGCTGGCTTTGAACCTCGATCCTAAGATATCAGGCTCCTGAGTAGCTAAGATTATAGGCATAAGCCACCAGAGCCCAGCTTTGGTTCTGGAAATTTCTAAGCATCACCTTCAGAGGCAATGAGTTTTAAAGAAAGTATGTGGAAAGTTAGGTGCTGGCGGCTCACCCCTGTAATCCTGGCTCCTCTGGAAGCTGAGATCTGAGCACTGTGGTCTGGAACCAGCCCAGGCAGGGCTGAGAGGCTCTTGTCTCCAGTGCACCAGCAAAAAGCTGGAAGTGAAGGGATAGCTCCAGTGGTAGAGCACCATCCAGGAGCAAAAACAGACCAGGAAGGGGTTGCAAGTGTGGCTTAGTTGGTTGCTCTCCAGGCAATGAATGGAAATGTCAGGTAGTGAGTTCTAGTTCTGGTCTCAGGAAAAAGAAAGGAGGGATGGAAGGAAGGAAGGCCAAGGGAGAGCAGTAGGTCCTGAGTTCAAGTCCTGGTACTGGCAAACCAACAACTACACAACAACCACCAAATAAAATTCTCAGACTTTCCAGCCAGAGCTGGCTTTGAACCTCAGTCCTCAGATCTCAGCCTCTTGGGTAGCAGGGATGACAGGCGTGAGCCAGCAATGCCTGGCTTGCACATGGCTTCAGTGAACTAATAATTAGTTTAATAATTTAAAGAGTGTGAAGGGAAAGTTCAGAATGCTATTTAAATCATTCCAGGAGGGTTAGCAGAAAGTTGTGGCAAAGTTGAATGAGAATCCTCATCCTTAAAATATATATATAATAAGCTAGGTGCCTGTGGCTCACACATGTCATTCTAGCTACTCAGGAGGCTGAGATCTGAGGACCACAGTTCAAAGCCAGCCTGGGCAAGAAAGTCTGTGAGAGTCTTATCTCCAATGAACCCCAGAAGACCACGAAGCAGTGCTGTGGCTCAAGGGGTCGAGTCCTGGCCTTGGGCTGAAGAGCTCAGGCACAGCGCCTGGGCCCAGAGTTCAAGCCCCAGAAGAAAAAGGAAGAAAAGATATTTTGAGGAAGACAAGAGGCTCTGGACTCCCACACTGCCGTGTTGAGGTGAAACCCCTCTGTACAGCTACTTTAGGGGAACACATTGAAAACAAAACTTTAAAATAAAAGACAGTTAAAAATGTCTTGTACGCAGGTCAGGGGCCCAAGCCTGTCATCCTAGCCTGAAGCAAACACTCGAGGGCCCTGAGTTCAAGTCCTGGCTCAGGAAGCCGGAGGGGACCCCAGGAAGCTGGAGGGCACCCCAGGAAGACGGAGGGGACCCCAGGAAGACGGAGGGCACCCCAGGAAGACGGAGGGGACCCCAGGAAGACGGAGGGCACCCCAGGAAGCCGGAGGGCACCCCAGGAAGCCGGAGGGGACCCCAGGAAGACGGAGGGCACCCCAGGAAGACGGAGGGGACCCCAGGAAGCCGGACGGGACCCCAGGAAGCCGGACGGGACCCCAGGAAGCCGGAGGGCACCCCAGGAAGCCGGAGGGGACCCCAGGAAGCCGGAGGGCACCCCAGGAAGCCGGGGGCCACCCCAGGAAGCCGGACGGGACCCCAGGAAGCCGGAGGGCACCCCAGGAAGCCGGAGGGCACCCCAGGAAGCCGGAGGGGACCCCAGGAAGACGGAGGGCACCCCAGGAAGCCGGAGGGCACCCCAGGAAGCCGGAGGGGACCCCAGGAAGCCGGAGGGCACCCCAAGAAGCCGGAGGGCACCCCAGGAAGCCAGAGGGGACCCCAGGAAGACGGAGGGCACCCCAGGAAGCCGGAGGGCACCCCAGGAAGCCGGAGGGCACCCCAGGAAGCCAGAAGGGACCCCAGGAAGACGGAGGGCACCCCAGGAAGCCGGAGGGCACCCCAGGAAGCCGGAGGGCACCCCTGGAAGACGGAGGGCACCCCAGGAAGACGGAGGGGACACCAGAAAGCCGGAGGGCACCCCAGGAAGACGGAGGGGACCCCAGGAAGCCGGAGGGCACCCCAGGAAGCTCGGTCCTGGCAGTGCCAGGCCTCACAAACCAGGCCTCTTCCACCCGCTCGGCTCTCCCGGCTCCAGGTAACCGGCAAACAGCCAGGAGGGGGTGTGGTTTAAGCGGGGGAGCACCGGCCTGGAGAGGAAAGGCGGCGGGGCCGTGCCAGGGCCCGAGCTCGAGTCCCAGGACGGCACCGGGCGGGAGGGCTCCAGGCCCCACGAGCCAAGGAGGCCCGAGCGTGTGGCCTGGCCGGGTCTGAGAGGGGCCTGGGGACCCCGGGATTCCGGCGTGGGCCTGGGGAGCGCGGCGCCCTCGGGGCGCACACGCTGAGGTTCCTGGGACGTGAAACCCGCTCGGCGCGGCCCCGCTCTGCCCCGTAGGAGAACCTGCCTCCCGCCGGTCAGCCGGGGAGAGGGGCGGGGCCCGCGGGGAGGGGGCGGGGCCGGGGCGGGGC